>NW_026731973.1:922500-927500 GCF_028476545.2 Physella acuta
TGATTTTGATTTTCTTACAGTTTATAATACTGTTGACTCTCTACAAGCTCCCTAATAAAAAGACAATAGTATTATCTAATTAATAGTAATATAACTTTTACATCTTATATTAACAATGACCGATAAAAAACTTTTACTTCGGCGCCCCACGTTTTTCATCGCTTATAGTAGAGTGATCGCTTGCATTATTGTGATGTATAGCATTTATTTTCTACTTTTTAGTTCAATCAGAAAACGTGTTTTTTTTTTAACTTTTTTAATGATAATTATTAAAGTTTGATTTCAAACTAAGTAGCAATAAATTTAAAAACACCCGTTTTTTGTTAAGTAAATTATATATATATATATATATATATATATATATATATATATATATATATATATATATATATATATATATATTATATATATATATATATAAACTTAAGACAATAATAAGTTTCTTTAAAAAAATGTTTTATCAATTTACTTCGATACAGTAATTGACATACGGGTTTCGTGTGGACGTGATGAATCAAGCGATCCAAAAGACCTCTGATAACTATTTAACTTGGCCTTGTAAGGTCGTGCAAACAACGTCTGTTTCTAATGTTGTTAAGTGTATCCTTTCTTTTAATTACTTTTTTAATAGAAATTAATAGCTTGCTTGAAATAGTTCCAAATTGTTATAATGCTTATTTATCTGAGAAAATCCCCTCCAGTATATTGCAATCACGAACAAAGAAAAAGAAGATAAATAGATTACTAAAGATGTTTTATTTCTTGTTAAATTTTGCCAAAAAAAATATTTAGCAGTAATTTTGTATTTTCTAATTACATGCGTGTTTTAAAAAAATAATAAAACTCTAAATCACTTATAGTTTTTTTTTATTATTTTAACCCAGAAAAATTACATCCACCTTGATGTGCCTGGTGGTGACGTCTTTAAAATTTACACGGCGGCTGAAAGTTCACAGCTCCACTCGTCATGTAGGGCAGCAGTGGAAACCTGGTTTTATATATATATATATATATATATATATATATATATATATATATATATATATATATATATATATATATATATATATGGGTTAATGGGTGCTGTGCATTAAGTAACATTGTGTCTACCACGTCTTAGACGATAACGTAAAAAGCTACCTACCAGTTCAGTCTCTTGTGATCATACGGTACCACGTTGTCATGTTCACGTGACTCCTTCCAGAAGATCAACGCAGAGAACGTGTTGCAGGAGAGAACGATTGGATATTTGGGGTTTTCCTATGAGAAATACTATCTATGTCATAAAGCAACAATTACATCAGGAATACCTTTTGAAGGATGTTTCTACAGTACAACCTATCTTATCTATCACCCTCTATTAACATTACAAACATCTGATCTATTACCCTCTACATTACAACAGATCTATCTGATCCATTACCCCATTAGCATCCACCCTAGTACAGTCCGGCCAGGTACCAAAGAAGACCGTGTCGTCAATCTGTTTGAAAATGACCTCGCATTCTTCCCTTGTGTGTAGGTCCTCCATCGTAAGGTCACTCAGTGTGGTTAGGTCAAACTGACCAGGTCTGCAATAGCCAGCATTGTGGTCAGTTCACATTTTCGACATGGATTACAATAGTCAGTATTTTATCAGTTAAAAATAAATTCCCTAGCTTACATTTAGAAGAGTAATTGAAATTGTTAATTGCCTGCCTGTGTTGCAGTGTTCATTGAAATTGTCACCTTCCTACCTAAACTCAGAGGGCTCAGTAAAGTTGTACGGTTGTATACGGATCAAGCCCATGTCGTCTTCAGAGATTCTCAAAGCCTCCAGCCTGAACACCTTGCCGTTGATATTTTCCTCTATCACAAACACACAGTCCTGAAAGGTTTGAGATCCGTTCAATATATCACCAATGATCATTGAATACTTTGTATACGATATCTATATATACACAGATACTGGCTGTACCCTAAATATTGTAAACTACAGTTATTTAAAATGATTACATTTTGATACTGTTGAAGAAATAACAAGAGCTATTATAGTTTCGCAACGGACGGAGTGACCTAGCGATAGAGGGCTAAAATCCGGGTTCATGTCAATAGAACTTCCTTGCGTTCACCCAGCACTGATGGGTACCTAACACGTAAGGGATGGTAAAGGTGGCCGGTTATAGTGCTACCCTTCATATGCAGAGTGCATAGAAATAGATGAACTCCACATGTCCCACAGACCGTTAGGTCTCAACTCTACCACTTCTTACTATTATTGTGGAACGGTGTGGTCGAAAGATAGATCATTTGACTGCTAACATGGAACCCTCGAGTTCGAGTCCCTGGCTTAAATCTTAACGCGTCCCTGAGTCCACCCCACTCAGAAAGAGAGAATGTAAAGGCTACTGAGAATAGTGCTGACCACATGACACCTACATGAAGTGTATAAACTCTATTTCATCTGCCCTAAGGATAATCTGATGCTCCTGTATGGATCCTGGTCTTGAGTCCCTTGAATGTCCTTGAGAACATTCAGCTCTGATGTGTCCTGCCTTACGTTAGGGAAAGTAAAAACGACTGACAACGTTATCCCTTCATAAGCTGAGATGATAGGAACAGATGAACTGTAAGTTGGAAAGTATATTTTTTTTTGCTTTTACTTACTGGTAGGAGAACGTCCAGCTGGATGGGGGTGAATGTGGTGTTGATGACGTCATGGATGACGTCCTCATCAAGCAGGATATCCTTCTTGACCATCTTGATAGTGCTGAAGAACCCGCTCAACATGTAAATGAAGGTGGACAGGCGGGGAGATGGCGCTGGTGAGGTACACAATTTATTGTCTTAATAGATAATGTCTTAATAATAAATTTGTGCCCATAGTTAGGGCAATTTTTATAGGAAAAAAAGCTGTGCAAATAAAACGTTGTTGTGTCGTAATAGTTCTATAGATAAGGTTGTATTAGTTTGGTTAATTGAAGAAGAGCAATGTGTAAAAAACATTGAACATTAATATTTGCTTTTATAATAATAGATGAGTCAATAGAAAATGTTGTGTAAAAATATTACAAATCTTATGCCTATAATTAAAGATATTAAAATACTAAAAAAAAAACATAAGTTATTTTTTTTAAAAATAGGTGGGTTAATTTTACTAGTTGATTCGGGCAATGTTTGTTAAAAAGGAAAAGATTAATAGTAGAAATATGTTTTTTAAGACTGCCAAAATAAATGGTAGAGTAAAATAGAAAATCGTTAAAATCTCTGTTATTAGAAAAGGCTTAAGAATAGAATTTGGCATTTTATTGAAAATAGGTGGGTCAAAAGAATTAGTTGTGTGAATTAAAAAATTGTGATAATAGAACGTTTCAAAAAACAAAACAAAAATCAAAAACAAAATTTACCTGCACAAGTCGAAGCTGTGCTCACATCTCTATAAAGTGTTAGACTTTCGATCAGCAGAAAGACCACAACAAACCTCATGGTAGCTCTAGTACACCTCAAGCTTAGCTCAACTCTTTCAACAAACTAGCGTAGTTTTTGAAGCAGATATTTAGCACTTACTCAGTTTTTCTACCTCACGTCGTATTTTTTTTTATCTCAAGGACTTATGAAGAATTTGTAAAACCTGACATTTAAGATAAATAGTCACACAATTAAAACACTAGTCGAGAGTCATGAAAGGCTGGCAATGGATTCGTGTGTAGAATTCTGAAAATACAAAGCTTAAATAGATGCAACACGAAAGTTTAAAAATTTGAAACAATAGAATATGTTAAAAACAGATAGAGGGAGATATGTTAATGTAACGTATTCATATGCAAAAAAAAAGCCTGATATGGGCGTGTCAAGTGTAGGGCATTTGAAGTGGATTAGAGGTAAATGTGTGTTTCGCTATGTGGGATTACTATTTCTATAATAACCATTAGTCGTACCGTCCAGGCCTTGCACTTGGCTCTCCGAAAAACCTATCATTAAAGGGCCACGACTAGTGTGTTTAGTAATCAGCCTATACCCGGCTTTGTTCGTGTTAGGAAATATATTACTTTTCGAATTAACCCTAGCAACAACCAACTCGAACTAACCCTAACAACAACCAACCAAAACCAAACATTAAAAAAAAACGAAAATATTACATAAAAGCAAATACAAATGCAAACACAAACACAGGCAAAAACACAAACAAAAACCAAAACACAAACTGAACCACAATCGCAAAAGACAAAGAAAAACAAAAAGAAATAAAAACGTAAATACAAACCCAACCACAAACGCAAAACCAAACACATAAAAACACAAACGCAAACATAAAAGAAAACACAAATACAAAATGCAAATAGAAACACAACCGCAAATCTAAACGCAAACTCAAATTAATGCAAATAAACGCAAATATAAACACAAACTTAAATGCAAACATAAAAGCATTCTGCTCAAAGTCCAGCACGGGGCGCCAAATCTCACCATGCTGGGGCACCGGCAGGACATTATTACTTGCTTATTTTCATTGCATGCTTAATTGGTTTATGGAGATAAGTGCTATATGTAATATTGTTAATGATTGATATTGTGGTTAACTCATGATGGCAAATACGTGATGGTGCTATGTTTGATATTTTCAAAACGATTATTTTGAAAATGTTTACAACACATTTATTCAAACGTCTAGAATTGGATTTTCTTATACATCTACAATATAAGGCTGGTAGTAGTGTGTCAGTCAGTCATTCAGTCACCGCTAAAGATTTTGGAACCATAAAAGTAGCCATCAAACTATGCAGTTCTTTTAAATTGCATCTCATTGTCTTATTATTGGTAAAATTAAATGTAAAAAGAAAAAAGTTGAACAGTGTTTTAAATAGCTCTATCATTAAACAAACTAAACGTCTACAAGTGTTGACATTTATTTATTTAACTATCATAAAGGTTTTAGAAAGTGCATTACAAGTTTAGTTAAGATACACAATTGTTAATTTTAAATAACCTTCATAAAATCTGTAAAAGTTTTTTAATAATAT
>NW_026731973.1:930000-935000 GCF_028476545.2 Physella acuta
CGCCACGGACTATGACGTTTAGAGCTACCTACCAGGCCAGCCTTTTGTTGTCATAAGGTACCGCGTTGTCTTGTTCACGTGACTCCCGCCAGTAGATCAGTGCGGCGAACGCGTTGCATGAATATGTGACAGGGTACTTAGGATGTTGCTATCAGAAATACATACAACATTATATCAGTGTAAAAAAACAATTGCTTCCTTAAATCATTTAGCAAGATATATGTACGTGTACGTGTACGTGTACGTGTACGTGTACGTGTACGTGTACGTGTACGTGTACGTGTACGTGTACGTGTACGTGTACGTGTACGTGTACGTGTACGTGTACGTGTACGTGTACGTGTACGTGTACGTGTACGTGTACGTGTACGTGTACGTGTACGTGTACGTGTACGTGTACGTGTACGTGTACGTGTACGTGTACGTGTACGTGTACGTGTACGTGTACGTGTACGTGTACCTGTAAGTGTACGTGTACGTGTACGTGTACGTGTTCTTGTACTATTAAGTGCAGCCTATAAGAAATAAACTACATCAGATCTGACTTATTACCCCATACTCGTCCATCCGAGAACAGTCCGGCCAGGTCCCAACAAAGACGGTGTCGTCTATTTGTTTAAAGACGACATCGCACTCGTCCCTAGTGTGTAGGTCCTCCATCTTTAGGTCATTCAGTGTGGCTAGGTCAAACTGACGAGGTCTGCAATAGTTAGCTTCCTAGCCAGTTTACTTTTTTAAAACATAGATTATAATAGAAGGCATTTTCTTTAGTTTAATTTATGTAAATAGATTACAAATAGAATCGTTGACAAATTAATGTGTAATATAGCTTACAATTGTAAGAATTGTGTTCAGTTTACATGATCAAAAACGTTTACAATAGTTTACATATTGTTTACTTGGTTAAAAACAGATTTATGTGAATCGTGTACAGATAGTGTATTGATGTAGGATGTACAATGTAAATCAAGCAAATGGACAGTGTTGGTTTATCAGCTGTTCTTAACCCAGTGGTTACGTGAGTTAGTCAACACCCACAGTTGACTCGTGTGATTCGAGATTGGATTGTGCCAGTTCAGAGCTATTTAGAAGGGTTCTGTGAGTGCGCATATGAAACTGGTGGGGGTTTGGTATTACCAAAAAGGTTAAAAACCACTATATGACCATGCAATACATATTTTAAAACAAATGTTAGTGATGAATTAATTTTGAATGTAACATAACTAGTGTACTGTGTGTATTAACTATTAGACTATACCGCATGTTAATCGGCTGAAGACGCAATGGAGGATTTATATTTTATTTTATATATAGATATTACGTCAGTATCATATGTCATCAGATCCACATGTCACATCATTTACAGATGTCAAGTCGGTTTTACATTTTATTTCAGATATATATGTCACTATACACTATAATTTTGCGGGGCAGCATTTTTTTTTCTATTTCCGCTACTGTTTCCTACATGTACTTAGAGTGGTCATTGAAATTCTCCCCTTGCCTACCTGTACTTAGAGGGGTCAGTAAAATTGTACGGCTGTATACGGATCAAGCCCATGTCATCTTCAGAGATTCTCAAAACCTGCAGCCTGAACACCTTGCCGTTGATATCTTCCTCCAACAGAAACACACAGTCCTGAAAGGGTTGAGATCCGTTCAATATATTACTAATGAATGCTACTAGCTTGTTTATTTGTTATCTTCGTACGTAAATTTAATACTGGCTTAAAAGATTGGCTTAAAAAATTCTTATCTAATTTTGAATTACTTTTAATAAATACGTTTCTATTTGTTAAAGAAGTTTGTTGAAGAAGTTTGTTGGCAAATATATATATATATATAGCCATGAAAAATGTCATAGTTTTTTCCATTAACTTATGCTGGAGTAAAGGCCGGTAACTACAGGTATTCAGAGTTGTCTGTCTTGAGCTCTACCAGTTATCTGGCTTTTTATTTTAAAATTCTAACAGAAAACACCGGAGACGTGTTATACAAAAAAAAAAATTTATGAGCATCTTGATATCTATAAAAATGACGACTTGTGCATTTAAAATTCGAAATACAAATTAATGATATAATTTTATTTCGCTATTACTCTAGAATTGGATGTAGTGAGAAGAAGAGCTAATCAGTTTTAAAATGTTGCTTACAATGTTTATCTGCTCTATCTGCTGAATTTATCCTAAAGAATACAGCTGGGATTTAAAAGATATCGGTAAAGGAAACGGTTTTTTTTTCATTGAAAGGTTACGCGGAGTATGGGACGGGGTGGTCAGATGGTAGAACCTGCGAATTCCGTCTCTGAGTTTGGATCCTGGGCTTAGTCCCTAAGTTTTAAACCCGGCTCCATATGCCCTGCTTGACGTTAGAGAAAGTAAAGGCGATGGGAAAGTGCTAACCAGTCTATCTCTGCATATATCGAAGTCACAGAAACAACTGAACTAACTTTTACTTACGGGCAGTAGAACGTCTAGCTGGATGGGGGTGTAGGTGACGTTCATGACGTCATGGATGACGTCCTCATCAAACAGGATGTCCTTCTTGACCATCTTGATGGCGCTGTAGTACCCGCTCAACATGTAGAGGAAGGTGGACAGGCGAGGAGATGGCGCTGGTGAGGTACACAATTTATTGTCTTAATAGATAGGTTTCTTTCAATTAAAATGTGTCTCAGTAGAGAAGGGTTGTTTTCATGGAAAAAAGTTTTCTCAATATATAGTGTTGGTATTTATAGAGCGTTTACGAAGATGAACATATTTGTGTTTTAATGGCTCTGTTGAAAAATGATACTTGCGTCGATAGTTAAGATTGTATTCGAATGATGATTTTAAAAAGTGTACGTAGGACATTTTGTGTGAAAAGTATTAATTTCGTCGATATTAACAGATGGCTATAGTAAGTGTATTAAATGCGGAGACATTTTAGTAATTTGAACCAGAATTCGTACTCGAAACTTTCGTTTTAGCAGTCTAGCTCTCTCCCGCTAGGCCCATATTGTGTCTCTAGTCTGAGCATCAACACTTCTCAAAGGTGAGCTAGGTGTAACTTGCTCGCACCCCTACATTTATTTACTAAACCTAATAGATGGGACGGCAGAGTCCTAAACATCTTAAAGGCGGTGGT
This sequence comes from Physella acuta, assembly GCF_028476545.2. Lineage (NCBI taxonomy): Eukaryota > Metazoa > Mollusca > Gastropoda > Physidae > Physella > Physella acuta. The sequence continues at coordinate 933,127 of NW_026731973.1, forward strand.
CAGAATAAAATTGTGTGATGCCAGTGTTGGATTGGAACTTTTATCATTGCTATAGATCCATCAAGCAAAAGTAAACATCCACTGACGGTTTTTAAGACTGACAGATAAAAGACTGACAAGGCTGAAATTGATAGGGACAGATATAGACACAATACATTGACAAAAGGTTGACAGTGTCAAAATTTGACAGATAATAGACTGACGTTTTAAAAAAGAATTCCATTAACAAAATACTGATATTGACAAAAAAACAACATGTAACATACAAAATACGAATGTCATTATACAAACTTACTTTCTCTGTCTGTCGTCCATTATGGATCAAAATTGGCGAGCGAAATCTAGAGCACTTCTACCGGACCATTTCATTCAAACTTGGCACGTGGATCAAGATCCGATGACAATGCAATGTGACATAAACTTTGTCTTAGCTGCTTAATGATTTTTTAAAAATTAATGTTTCTCATAAAAGTAACACATTTGTTCGCACTAACAACACAAATTGGTGCATTCAAATGGTGCGCCTATTTAAGTAACGCACCTTTTATATAAAATAAAGTGGAGAGCCCTCCCCAGGCATGAAACTCTCTAATTACACCACCCCACCTGTGAAAACAAAGTGGCCAGACCGATGATTCAAGGACCAAAGGTATGAATCACTACCTGGCCGCGTATAATATGATGCAAAATTATTTATATAACTATAAAACGAAAAGCGTGGATAGTTTTTCCTGTATCTTAAACACTTACTATATCTAAAATTATATAAGCAACGCACACTTTTCTTTTTTAGAAATGTAAATAGCTTTATAAAAATCATATATATATATATATATATATATATATATATATATATATATATATATATATATATATATATATATATATGGCGCTCTGAACTCTTCCGTGAGCACAATGATGCCTACGTTCGTTCTAAATAGTGCGATAGACTATAGTTAAAATGGGGCGTTATAATCACTCATTACATTGAGTCAGGTGCGTCTGCCTGCGCCCCGGCAGAGTGCTATTAGGCGCCCTTGGGTTAACCTGTGAGCACAATGGCAACTACATTACTTTTATGGAGCCACGGATCTACGAGGCGCCCCTGTGGTAATATAATCGGGGGCTCCCGAGAGCGCCCTTTTACGTGGGCATTGTTTGCATTGAAACAACTCAGTCACACGTGAAAGAATACATGACTGGTAACGAAATGATGAAACCCTCTTAAGATATTTCGTCAGAATATCTTCTAACTCCGCGGCAAAACTCGGGGACGGGCACGCTAGATTAATAAATTTTTTAAAAACATATTTACCTGCACAATTCGAAGCTGTGCTCGCATCTCTATAAAGGGTCAGACTTGCAATCAGCAGAAAAGCAAAAACGTAGCTCATGGTAGAAGTAGTATAACTCATGCTCAGCTCGTCTCTTTAAACAGGTTTGTATTATTTGTACAATGAAACGATGTATTCCTATGTATTTTATAGGAGAACACTACGTTATTGAGTAATTTAATATACGCATACATTGTTAATTAATTCTTTTACAGATGGGCTGATAATTTAAGAACATCAAGCCAAATTCGTCATCGTTGAAAAACAAATAGCCTTGCTCTTGCGAAATGGGATGGAGATCATTTGAAGCACTACTTAATTGAAGCAATGATTAGCATTTGAAAGGGTCAGACAGCTTGTGCTAGCTAAAAATGTAGAAAATAAATACGTGGTTTGAATAGGTTGGTTAGGTAAGGTAGGGTAGGGTACGGTAGGGTCGGGTCGGGTCGGGTAAGGTAAGGTAAGGTAAGGTAAGGTAAGGTAAGGTAAGGTAAGGTAAGGTAAGGTAAGGTAAGGTAAGGTAAGGTAAGGTAAGGTAAG